>NC_132879.1:55927093-55967093 GCF_030463535.1 Salminus brasiliensis | reverse complement strand
CAAACACACACACACATATATATATGTATATATTTAATATATAATATATATATATATATATATACACACAAACACACACACACATATATACACAGGCGAGAACGCGCTCAGTGCCGCTCAGCAGTCATGCGCACTAAACAGTTAGCTGTAAGCATTAGCTATAAGGAGCTACAACCCCCAGACTTTTAGCTCAGAAAGAGGAGACTTCAGTTTTTACTTCGGATTATTCCTTCATCCAAAGCTTGCTGTTAAAATTCTTACTTATTTTTGATAAAAAAAAAATAATAATAAATAAATAAATAAATAGAGGAACAGACAAGCACGTGATCTCCTCTCGCCTCTGCTCAACACAGCATGCATGGTAATCTTCTAAAAGTCCTGCCACTGTGTTTACTGTCTTTTTTATATGAATAAATAGTAAATAAGTCGTTAAACGTATTAAATTAAACACTTCATATCATAGCCTGTGACTAATGTAGCGTTTTTGATAATCTTATAAAAGTCATTGTACTTTTTCTATGTAAATATGTACATAAATAAATGCATGAATAAATAAATGTCGTAGTATCTGCCTAGTTTGTTATTATATATAATATAATAAAAGTCCTGCTGCTGTTTTTTTTCTTTTCTATTTAGTTTAAATCAATAAACACAGCTAAAACGCTTTGTAACCCAGCCTATGCCTAAAGTAGTATTTATAATCATGTAATAAAAGTCCTTATTATTATGTAGTGCAAACAAATACATAAATAAATACTTCTTATCGTAGCTTATGAATACTTTGGTATGTAGGAGAGGTTTAGCTGGATTTAGCAGGAGTCCTGTTGTTTGTTTTATTTGTAATTTTGTTTTATTTAGTACTCATTAAGAAATAAATAAATAAATAAATACAAACTTCCTATCATAGTTTGTTGCTAATTTACAATGTAGGATAATTTTCTGCTAAAAGTCCTACTATTTGTTTATTTCTTTTTTGGTTTAGTATAAATGAATAAATAAATACTTTCTGCCACAGTTTATGACTAATTTAGCATGTAAGATAATTTTACAGTACAAATACATTTTAGATCTGGTATAAATAAATACAATCATAACAAAAAAAAAATATTATACAAATAATAAAAGATTGGCATCCTGGTATTTCTTCTTCTTTTTATTTTTTTTACTATGGCACTGTAGTGTTATATCAACATTATAGCACCAGCACAAGCTTGGATATATCCACCTTTTACTTTAAGGCCCTCGACTGAGGCTGAGGTGTTAATTCACCATCCAAGTAGAAAAAAAGTTAGTTTGAGGTTTTTGAGTTTTCCCCCACTTTAAAGTTACATTTTAGGCCAAGGTTAAGGTTCCACTGTTTGCGCTGTGGCTAGCACTGCTGTTCTAGTGGCTCGGTAACAGTTTGGCTGTTATTACTTTCTGCATTGACATGTAAAATATGGGTCACCCTAAACCCCCTTTGTGCTTTCTGATTTGGGTTCTGGCCCATCTGCTTAAGTAGTCTTATCATTCCTTCGGCTGATGCACGGCAAGCCACAGCGGTCCGAGCGAATGACTTATGCATCAGCTATCAATATGGGAAGTAAGTGGTGCACAATGGCCTGTCTGAACCATTTTTTAGGCGGATTAGGTTTGTGGGGAGACAACCCCCCTCCCACCCCCCATCACTAAAACCCCAACCCCCTCAACCCCTCCTGCAGCCCACTGTCCTTGGGGCTGTTCATTACTTTTGTCCTCGGTATTCCCCACCTCCAAGCCTAAATTAACACAATTCCCCTCCAGCTATTAAGATGCAAATGTATGCGTCTCAGTGCCTTAACTTTATCCACACGGTCTGTTACATCACACTTCTGGAGGGGGTGCGCGCTGTGTGTATGACCCTCTGGAGCCCAAACAAACTTTGTGTTCATTTTGTCGCCTCTGTTTCTTTGTGGCAGATGAGTTTGCTCTACTACAGGCCTGTTTAAATATTAATATTCATTTTAATAAATTGAACTTTTACTGCTGCTTTAATGCACTTCATTCATATTTACACATGAAATTCTTCAATGCATTTGAATTAAGCCTTGAGTTTTACTTTAACCACTGTAGACTCTCTACATTGCTGTTAACCACAGTTTCACAGGCCCTAAAATAGAGCCCTGGGGGACGCCACAAAATACGCTAAACCAAATAATTCACAACAGCTCTTGCATTAAGCTGATGTACTGTTGGCCAGTGCTCCTCAGTGCCCTGCTGGATGCTCCGAAGCTCTAACCCCCGTAATTTCTCTCAATTGCAGTCAGTATTTACTCCAGATGCCTGACTTTTCCACGCAAAACTGAGTAAAACTGGGACATGAATAACAATCAGGCTCCAAATGCATTCTTCTTCTTACCCTTCTTCTTCTTCTTCTTCCTCCTCCTCTTCAGGCTGACACCCATCTCCCCTCCCCCTTCTCTCTTCAGCCCCTCCCCCCGAGGCACACAGCTCAGCGTGCCATTGGAGAGCCTGCCTGTGCTCGTCCTGCCGCCGTCCAGTCAGGAGTTGCCGCCGCGTGTGTAACGTGCCCGAAGACAGAGCCAATCAGCCTCTTGCAGGGGGGCCGAGCAGAATGTGAGCTGGAAGTTGATGTGAAGCAGTCATGAGGGGGGCTGGCTCACTCCAGCACTTCAGGAACGAGTATGCTGTAATATGAACGTCATAGAATGAGGAATTAATACTTTAACACTATGTGAGAGTGTAAATCTCGCCCCAGCACTCCCCGTTCCCTGTCTAAATACACCCTCCAAACCTGGCTATTGGTCCAGTTTCTCAAAAGCCGTGGACTTTTGCTTGGTGTGCTTTTTTAATTTCTCATTTTTGCAAGAAACAACGTCCTCATATGAGGCCAAAGGGTCAAAGTTTTAATAAATTAAGCATCATGGTGCAGAGAAGCCGAAATGTCATGTCCCCAGATGAGGACGCAGGGTCTCAAGAGGTGAACTGGTTGAGAGAGAGAGAGAGGGGGGGGTATTCAGTGTGATGCTCGCTCTACCATTACAGCTTAGCTTTATGCTAAGATGCTATCAGAGAACCCCAGCCCTGATGATTGAATATGGAAAAAATAAACACCAAACCCATGCTGGACACTCAAGTTCTTCCAGAGTTCTTCCGGAAAGTCAACGGTTTGTGCAAAAGTTTAGGCGCCCTTGACATAGCACAAAGGACACAGTTTGTAATCCAACTACTTCTTAATTAAAAAAAGACCAAGGGTGCCCAAACTTTTGCATAGGACACTTCAGAAACATGGGAACTAAAGTAACCATATGGAGGCTTTACTGGTTCTTTGCTTGGCTGAATGGTGCTTCTCTACAGTGGAGAAATCCTAGTACAGTGCATGTACAGTGTGTGTACAGTGTGTGTACAGTGTGTGTACAGTGAGTGGAGTGGGCTTCAGAACCACGGACAGCAACAGACTGTGTAAATTCATAGCCTTAAGAAACAAACTAAGCTGCTGTTGAAACCATATCAGCCGATCAGCCATAACATTAGCACCACCTGCCTAATACTGAGTAGGTCCCCCTTGTGCCACCACAACAGATCTGACCATTGGAGGCATTTGAGGACTCCACAAGACCTCTGAAGGCATCCTGCTGTGGTATCTGGCCTTAGAACATTGTGAGTGAGGTGGGACCTCTATATGACCTTGTGGCAGGGTCACCGGTCACTTTTGGTAGGTGCTGACCACTGCATACCAGGAACAATTCACAAGACCTGCCTGATGTTTTGGAGATGTTCTGATGACCCAGTCATTGTCTAGAACAATGACTGGATCATCGTTCTAGATAATGGTTCATCGTTTGGTTCTTCTTGTCAAAATGTCTCAGATTCTTACAATTGTCCATATCATTTAATTCTGCCAAATGCAGAAGTGTTGTTCACTTAACCGGTACTAATGTTATGGCTGATTGTGTGTAAGAAAGTTGTATGTATTGCTCACACCTTTAACCTGTATATACACTATATGTCCTCAGTATATCCTCAGGGATGATGAGGTGGGGTGGTGATAATCCAACATCCTGACCTCACTAACAGTCTTGTTGCTGAATGCAATCAAACTCTCACAGCAATTCTTCAACATCTAATAGAAAGCCTTCTTCTTCTCTGCACAGTAGAGACAGTTACTCCAACAAAAGCAGGATCAACTCTGTTTTAATACCTTTGATAAATAATGAGCAGGTGTCCCAATACTTTTGTCAAATTATTTTATAGAAGTATAGCCTGTTCTTCACAGCCACAGCCCTTTGTAGTACCTTTGTTTTAAGTGTGTATTTGGACTCGTGTGGTAAACCGACATGTGTGCAGAAATGCTGCTTGCAAAGGCAGGCATGACTCTCCAGCAGTAGGCGTCAGACCCCCTCCCCCACCCAGGGCAGGTCGGAGGCTCTGTGCTACATCAGCTGCTACTTTTCATTTCACGGCTCAGCAGTGAAACTCTTGAACTCCTCTCTGCAAATGACCAGCAGTCCTTTCCGACTGCAGGATGCTTACAGTAAGCGTCTACCCGGCTCTGGCGTCGTCCCGGGGGGGCAGGAGAGAGTGGGATCACAGGAGGATAGTTAGATTACCGCTTCCTTCCTTCTGTCCTTATGTCCAAATGTTTGTGGACACCCCTTCTAATGAATACATTCAGCTACAGACACAGACAGATTGTCTAATCCCTGTACAGAAGTACCGCCAATACAATAGAACTCTCTGAAGCAGATGAACCTGAGGAACCTATTGGCACCATTTATATTGGGGGGTATAAAGCCCCCCAGCATTGAGGAGCTGTGGAGCAGTGGAAGAGATGAGTTCTCTGGAATGATGGATGATGGTGGAGGTCCATATGGTACTTTTGGGATGAGTTGGGGATGAGTTGGAGATGATGAGGTGGGGTGGTGGTAATCATCATCCAGCATCCTGACCTCACTAACTCTAGCTAGCTCTTGTCGCTGAATGCAATCAAATCCTCAAAGCAATCCTCCTCTAAAATCTACTAGAAAGCCTTCCTCCCTGAGCAGGAGAAGCAGAAGAAACTCATTGTAATACCCTTGATTTCAGAAGAAGAAATAATAAATGAGCATGTGTCCCAATACTTTTGTCCATATATTCTATGTGAATATACTGTGAGTCAGCTGTTTGGTTGCGAAAAGGAGGATAAGACCAGAAGCATGTTAATGCATGTGTCGTGGAGGGAGATCATTTAAGAGCAGAGTGATGAATTAACCAGTAATAACTCAGGAATTTAATTAGGCTTGCTATGTGGGGTGAGGCCTGATATGGCCATAAATCACAGTAATTTGCTCCCCGAGCTCAGTCAAAAAATTCAAACTCCTTTTTGTACATCAGCAACTTTTTTAGTGGTGTTAACACAACAGCCAGAGAGATCTAAGATACAGCTGTTTCTAGTACACGCTTACTAAATCATCCCAAAGTCTGAGATCAACTATTTCTCCAGAATAAACTATATTTAACCAAATGCCTATATATATCTTTATATACCTGTATATACCTTTATATACCTTTATATACCTGTATATAGCTTTATATACCTTTATATACCTGTATATACCTTTATATACCTTTATATACCTGTATATAGCTTTATATACCTTTATATACCTGTATATACCTTTATATACCTGTAAATACCTTTATATACCTGTATATACCTTTATATACCTGTATATACCTTTATATACCTATATATACCTGTATATACCTTTATATACCTGTATATAGCTTTATATACCTTTATATACCTGTATATACCTTTATATACCTTTATATACCTGTATATACCTGTATATACCTTTATATACCTGTATATCCCTTTAAAACTTCTGGGCAATCCGGTCCAGTCCACCTGAGAATGATCCTAAAACAACAATAAAAATAATAATTATGTCCTTTAAATATATATATATATATATATATATATATATATATATATATATATATATATTAAGGGCATATAATTACTATTTTTATTGTTTAAATGATTATTAATTATACATATTAATTAATATGTTTTATGATTTTTATGGGTGTACATGTCTGGGTGTACATGAAATAATTTTTTCTTCCTTTGACTTCCATTAGACTTTTTTGGTTGGAAAGTTTGGGGATAAGGTGAGGTGAGGTGGTTGCAGCCTAACTTCAAAAACATCTTATCTGAATACAATCAAATCCTCACAACAATGGTCCTCCAAAACCTGGACAGTAGAGACAGTTCCTCCAACAAAAGCAGGATGCATTTTAATACCCTTGATTTCAAAAGAAACAGTGCATGAGCAGGTGTCCCAATACTTTTGTCCATTCATGCACACACAATAAAGTGTTCCATAGACGGTACAGTACAACAATAGGCCTTAATAGGCCTTAATTGGTGAAACATTTTTTCATGCTTGTCATATTTCTTATATTTATAGTTATAATTTATTTATTTATATATTAACTGTAAACCATATTATTGGAAGTTAAATGTGATTAAATACTTTAGTTATTTATTTATTACTCAAAGCTTATGTAACTGTAGACTATATTTAGGTATCTATTCAGAATTGTTTTAATTAGTGTGTGAGCCTCTGTGTAAACAGTTCATATTTGAGGTTTTTAGCTAAGAAATGACTTAATAATTAAAAATAAATAAATAGCATATATATATATATGATTGTTTCTTCATTCCACATAATGATTAGCAAGTTAGTAAATAAATGGTTTATAATATAAATAATTTTTCTAATTTTTTCTAATGTTTTCTAAAACTATTGAACTATTAATCTATTAACTATTAATAGAAGCAACATCTAACAAATTCAATATTCTATATTATCTTATAATAATATGTTTTTATAATGTTTATAGATATATAATATATAATTATTATTGTACAATAATCATTAAAACTATTAGGCATTGCTTCACTTGCTGTTGGTATTACTACTAGTGCTACTGTAAGTTTCTATATATAATAATAATATAATATCTCTGATATTTACATATTTCTAAAACCGTATTTATAATTTTTTTTCTGAAAACATATACACACACACACACACACACACACACACACATTATCTCTCAACTACACAACTGAATAATTATTGATTAGTTAATTATTGATTAGCTGTGTTATTTACCCCCCCCCCCCCAAACCCCCCTCACTGAGCCGATCACACAGCTGATGTTCAGAGTGCTGGAATCCCGTGAGACAGAGTGACCTTCAACAGCTGACAACTGACTGGCCTTATAACCCACACCTGGACAGACAGCCTCTGAAACAGCAGTTAGCTCTGTGTGAGTCAGTTGGAGTCTGTGTGTGTTAGCTGGAGTCTGTTTGAGTCATTCAGAGTCAGTGTGAGCCAGTTGGAGTCTGTGTGAGTCAGTTGGAGTCTGTGTGAGTCAGTTGCAGTCAGTGTGAGTCAGTTGGAGTCTGTGTGAGTCAGTTGCAGTCAGTGTGAGTCAGTTGGAGTCTGTGTGAGTCAGTTGCAGTCAGTGTGAGTCAGTTGGAGTCAGTGTGAGTCAGTTGGAGTCTGTGTGTGTTAGCTGGAGTCTGTTTGAGTCATTCAGAGTCCGTGTGAGTGGAAGCTTCAGTAATGGTCCGTGCTGAATCAGTACCACCATATTTCCAAGTGCTGGTACTGACACACATGTACATTAAATGGACAAAAGTATTGGGACACCTGCTCATACATTGTTTCTTCTGAAAGGCTAAGAGCCGATCCTGCTTGTGATGGAGGAACTGTCTCTACTGTCCGGAGAAGAAGGTTTTCTACTAGATTTGAGGATGATGAGGAGTCGACAGGCAGACACTGGCTTCACTGGCAGTCTTCCACACTGAAGAGCAGCGCATGGACGTCTGTGAAGCAGACGTGGATTCCTCAGCGTTCAGATGGATGGAGAGGCTGCAGGCCTGGCCTGAGCCGAGTCCAGCCTGGCCTTTGAGTCTGACGGCTGATTGAGCGAATAGCACTGCTTCCTGGAACAGAGCAGTCTGTGTCGCTTGTGCTCCGCTGTTACTGTAAGCGTCATCGGCGGAGAGCGAGGCTGAGGAGCTCCAGGCTGTGCTTAGCGTACATCATAATCCGCCAGGCGCCCCACCTCGCCCCAGGCCCCTGTGTGAGTAAGAACGCCAGCAAGCAGAGTGGAAAACAGCAGAGAGACAGAGAGAGAGAGAGAGAGAGAGAGAGAGAGAGACAGAGACAGAGAGAGAGAGAGAGAGAGAGACAGAGAGAGAGAGAGAGAGAGAGACAGAGAGAGAGAGAGAGAGAGAGAGAGAGAGAGAAACAAACAAAGAAAGAGAGAAAGAGTGGGCGAGAGAGAGAGCGAGAACAAGAAAGAGAGAGAGACAGTGAGAGAGAGAGAGAGCACAGATGTACACATGCATTTCTGGACAAGCTGAAAGCTGCAGAAGCTTGATCTGAAGGTGGAGCAGCATGTGGGCTGGGATTCTACACTAATATGACTCTATGGGTTATGCAGTGTTACACAGCAGCAGTTCTGGAGAGAGGTTCTCCTCCTGCAGCTCCACCACCAGACCTCCATAGTGCAGTAGCAGCAGCAGCGCTCCGGCCCGGAGTGGGAATGACGGAGACACCGCTGCTCTCCCCCTGTTCCAGTCAGTGGAGCATGAAGGTAAAATTGCTGCATAACGTTGCTTTAAGGAGGGAGAGTGTGAATTTGGGACGAGCCGTGACCGTCCCAAAGTGCTCAGTTTAAACACGAAATCTGAAAAATCCAGAGACTCCATTATCTGAACCATGATGCAATCCTGCAGGGCGTTCGTCTAAGACTGTTTGCAGCCCTGGACTCTGTGTAATAAATGAGCGTAAGTGGAGTAAGTAGCCCGAGAGCCAAATGATTATGAAATCAGAGCGAGGCCTCAGTGGTAATCGCAACTCGAGCAGAAACTGTGGCTTTAATTTGCAGCAGCGCAACATTTCCTGGCATGGCCATTTGTTACACGTGTGGCCAAAAAAAAGAGCCGCATTTCTCGTGGACATTAGGCTCGATGCAGCGAGCAGTTTCGGAGATAAGCCCGCGTCAGTCATGCAAAGTCTGGTGTCCTTTAACTGGAGACGCTCAATCACTAAAGTGGTGCTCTGACATTTTTAGTTGCCTCCATGAGTAAAAGCTTTGGCATGGAGAATCGTACAAAAGCCTGGGGTGCATGAGCCAAGCAGGGCTGGCTCCACGCTAATGAAAATATATGACACTGCTTTCAGTATCAATAGGCAATCAGGCCTGACTGTAAATACTGCTGAAACGAATATGAGGTTAAGCCTTTCGCTTTCCTTCCTTTACTTTGAAAAGCTTTCATGTTGGAGGCTTGCATGCAGTGTGATTCTGCACTGGAGGTCTTCTGAGAGTTGCAGTGACATTCTCTTGGGTTTTCCACTTTGGCCCATGCCCAAACTGCCCTCCTTCACCTTAACTAATGACTGTAGAAAACTTGCACACGGGTCTAGCGCCTCTGCTGGCTGGTTGCAGTATGACGCGTAGCTCCAGCCTCCACTGTCTTTCCATCTCCAGTGTCTCCAAACTCCAGCAGGTAGTTTTCCCTGAGCTAATATTGACCCATTTTTATTTGACAGAAATCAGTTGTTAACCCTTACTCTGCTCTATCGTAACAAGGCGGGGCTACACTTAGGAATAGAATGATTGACAGATTGACCGCCTTGGCTGAAGGAGGCCGGTAGTCTGCAGCAGGACCTGCATGGTGTCCTTTCTGTTCAGTACATGGAGGAGCTGAGCTGTAGAGTAACTTTTACTGGGAATCCAGGGGGAAATCTGCTCTGCTTCTGTGCTGGAAGCTCAGTGAAGACGGTCTGGGACACTGAGGCTCGGCCTGGGAGAAGGGGGCGCACAGGAAAGAGAGAGAGAGAGATAGCGAAAGTAAAAGAGAATGAGAGAGAGAGAAAGACAGAGAGAGAGAGAGCTGTAACACACCATTGCAACCACCTGGAATCCCATAGCAACCACATAGGAGCGACATAACAACCACCTAGCAACATTATAGCAACTACCTGGGGCTGTAACACACCATAGCAGCCACCTGGGATACCACAGTAACCACCTAGCAACATCAAAGCAACCACCTAGCAACACAGTAGCAACCACATAGCAACCGCCTAGCGACACCATAACAACCACCTAGCAACACTATAGTAACCACACAAGCGTAAGAATCTGAGACTCTTTGACAAGAAGAACCAAACTGTGAGGTTCTAGATAGATGAATGGGTCATCAGAACATCTCCAAAACATCAGGCATCAGGTCTTGCAGGGTTTCTCTGGTATGCAGTGGTCAGTACCTACCAAAAGTGCTCCTAGAACAGACAACCAGTGGGGTGGTGATCATGCTCTTGCTGTTGAATGCAACAATCAAATCCTCACAGCAATGCTCCTCTAAAATCTAGTAGAAAGCCTTCTTCTTCCTCCCTGGACAGTAGAGACAGTTACTCCAACAAATGCAGGATCAACTCTTGTCAGTACCCTTAATTCCAGGAGAAACTGTGAATGAGCAGGTGTCCCAATACTTTTGTCCGAATAGTGTGTGCACGTTTATAGTGTCCAGTGGTATAAAAATAACAAGATTTATCCAGGCAGCCAATTCAAGGCTTAGTCCTTAGCCCATGAAGGACCTTCGCTTGTCTGGTCTCTTGTGTTTGTATCACCGCTTTCCCGACTGCCTCTTAGATTATGCAGATTACGCAGCGAGTTGGACTGTTTTCCGCTTCACACGTACGCTGTTACACTTATTAAAAAGGCAGTTGGAGATTGTGCTCTTTCTGTCAGCAGTAGTTTTGTGCCACTGTGCCTTTCTCAGATAAGACAGAGTGGCTTTCTGCAGCTCCTCGAGGTTTTATTGCTGTGTTCTGAGGCCTTTGTCTGGCTGTGGAGGTTCTGAGGCCTCAGCGCTTCCACCACACGGCGCCTGTACTCACTTCACACTGCAACAATTTCCAGAGGAGAAACACAGAAAGAGATAAGGCCATGCCGGCTGCATGTTTATGTGCTACACATTCAAACAAATCATTCCGATCGATCTGTGGGCTATCTCTGCATCCGAGGGCGCTCGTGTGTGAACACACTCCTGTTGTGTGTGTGTGTGTGTGTGTGTGTGTGTGTGTGTGTGTTTTTTGTTTTTTTTGTGCTTAACTGGAATGGAAAGCATGCCACTGCTTTATCTCGTGCACAAAGGACTGAATTAAATCCTTATCATGAAGACAAACTCGCCGCTCTGCACGGCTGCATGATTACCATTTTGCCTACTCAAGTGAAAAGAACAAACAAACACTCGTTTATGGGCTATCAGGCCTGCGAGGCATTAGTCATCAGTGGGACGGGAGGAGGAGGAGGGGGGGGGGGTAGGGCATACAAGAGTTGTGCAACGCTGACAGCACAACTGATCTCAGACCAGACTACTTACCAAAGGGTTTTCCAATAGTAGCATAGTCCTAACTGCACACCCTAGAACAGGGGTGGCCTCTAAAAGATACGCCACCTCCTCTTGAGTGGCTCAGCGGCCCCGTGTCGCTACCATTATGGCCTGGGGTAGGGGCAAGGGTTTGAGTCCCGAGCCATGCCGCTTTGCCATCAGAGTCTAAGAGTGCACAATTGGCCGTGCTCTCTCCGGGTGGGTAGATGGCGCTCTCTCGCTTTATCACTCGAAAGCGATGTTGGCAGGCACAGGCGTCTGTTAGCTGGTGTGGTGCTCTGCTAAGTGTGTTCTAACTGTGCTCTTCTAGCTGTGCTCTTCTAACTGTGCTCTTCTAACTGTGCTTTTCTAACTGTGCTCTTCTAACTGTGCTTTTCTAACTGTGCTCTTATGACTGTGCTCTTCTAACTTTGCTCTTCTAACTGTGCTCTTCTAACTGTGCTTTTCTAACTGTGCTCTTCTAACTGTGCTCTTATGACTGTGCTCTTCTAACTTTGCTCTTCTAACTGTGCTCTTCTAACTGTGCTCTTCTAACTGTGCTCTTCAAACTGTGCTTTTCTAACTGTGCTCTTCTAACTGTGCTCTTCTAACTGTGCTCTTCTAACTGTGCTCTTCAAACTGTGCTCTTCTGACTGTGCTCTTCTGACTGTGCTTTTCTGACTGTGCTCTTCTAACTGTGCTCTTCTAACTGTGCTTTTCAAACTGTGCTCTTCTAACTGTGCTCTTCACACTGTGCTCTTCTGACTGTGCTCTTCTAACTTTGCTCTTCTAGCTGTGCTCTTCTAATTGTGCTCTTCTAACTGTGCTCTTCTAACTTTGCTCTTCTAGCTGTGCTCTTCTAATTGTGCTCTTCTAACTGTGCTCTTCTGACTGTGCTCTTCTGACTGTGCTTTTCTGATTGTGCTCTTCTAACTGTGTTTTTCTGACTGTGCTCTTCTAACTGTGCTCTTCTAAATGTGCTTTTCAAACTGTGCTCTTCTGACTGTGCTCTTCTAACTGTGCTCTTCTGACTGTGCTCTTCTGACTGTGCTCCTCTAACTGTGCTCTTCTAACTGCGTTTTTCTAACTGTGTTCTTCTAACTGTGCTCTTCTGTTAGCTGGTGTGGTGGAGCTGGGTCCTTGCTCTCCTAGTGTGTGAGGCATTGCTAGTTACGGAGTTACGGAGGGGTGGTTTGATTGACTGTACCAGAATTCTGAGAAAAAAAGGTAAAGATGTGACCAATAAGATCTCTACTCACACGCCTACTTTGCTGCTTTTGCTGAGGCTGACCACCATCAGTTCGGTCCCACCCAGCTACCCAGGGGTTTGGCTCCTCCCCCTTCTTGGAACCTCAAAAACAACTGTTCCTCCCTTCCAAAGAATATCCAGCAGAACCAAAACAGAGCTAGAAAACAAGCCAATTCTCCAAAAACCCACCTTCACACACCCCCAAATGGGTCCCAAAACTTTTGTCAATACAGTGTATATAAAAGTGCAGCAGTGCTATAGTAGTACCACACCTGTTTCCATAGAGAACCATTCAACTGAGGGATTTTCAACAGAGCCGTCCGTTAAAAGCTTATTTATGGAACCCCAGAATCCTCTCAGGCACCTTTATACTTAAGAGTGTTGGCTTAGTAGTGGTTTGTCAGTGTGCAGCTGCCGGCCTAGTCGAACATGCTGCAACAGTGATGAAAGAGTTGTAATGGTAGGAGCTGAACGCTACATGTGAGAGTTAGCATTTAAAATTTCACAGTTCTTCTTCAAGCCCCTCAATCCTGATGTCAGTTTTACCAGGGGGTTCATTTCCAACTGCATTTCTTTAGGACGTCGCTCCAGCAGCAGTGATATGAGCATGATAATGAGATGCTTCTTGATGTCTGGTTGAGAAGGTATCATTAGGTGCAAGACTACAGTTGCCATGCGAATATTAATATTGCCATACGAAAGAGGAAACACTTGCTCTACTGCTCCTTTTCTCCTCTATGCTTTACAAACACACAGGAAGTCAAGTCTCTGTGCCGACCAGAACACAGTTAAACGAGCTCGTCTGCACTAACCCCGGGGGAAGGGCAGTATTTGGGCCTATAGATCTAATCCAGCATGTAGTTTATCTAATCGGTCCTTCATTACGGTATATCAGCTGAGCTGCTGGTGGAACTGAACACATCCATACAGTGTTTGGAGTTCACCGAGAAGATCAGCATCCAAACCCATGTTCTTCTAACTGTTCTGTTCTAACAGTGCTTTTCTGACTGTTCATCTAACTGTTCTTTTAACTGTTTTTATAAATGTGTTCTTCTAACTGTGCTCTTCTATCTGTGTTCTAACTGTTCTTCTAACTGTTCTTCTAACTGTGCTTTTTTTTTTCTGTTCCTTTAACTGTGTTCCTATAAATGTGTTCTTCTAACTGTGCTCTTCTATCTGTTCTAACTGTTCTTCTAACTGTGCTTTTTTTTTACTGTTCCTTTAACTGTGTTCCTATAATTGTGTTCTTATAACTGTGCTCTTCTGTCTGTTCTAACTGTTTTTCTGTGTTGTAACTGTTCTTATAACTAAACATATAACTGTGCTCTTAAAGCTGTGCTCTTATAAATGTTCTTAGACTGTGCTCTTATAACTGTGCTCTTCCAACTGTTCTTCTAACTGTGCTCATCTAACTGCAATCGTCTAACTGTTCTTCTAACTGTTCTTTTAACTGTGTTCTTATAACTGTGCTCCTCTATCTGTGCTCTTCTAACAGTGCTCTTCTAACAGTGCTCTTCTGACTGTGCTCTTCTATCTGTGTTCTAATTGTTCTTCCAACTGTGTTCTTATAAATGTGTTCTTATAAGAGTGCTCTGTTATCTGTGTTCGAACTGTTCTTCCAACTATGTTCCATGTATAACTGTGCTCTTCTAACTGTTCCTTTAACTGTGTTCTTATAACTGTGCTTTTATAACAGTGCCCTTCTATCTGTGTTCGAACTGTTCTTCTGTGTTTTAACTGTTCTTCTAACTGTGCTCTTCTAACTGTTCTTCTAACTGCGTTCTTCTAACAGTGCTTTTCTATCTGTGTTCGAACTGTTCTTCTAGCTGAGTTGTGCAGTAACATTAGGGGTACTATTTTACCTTGTATGGTAACCTTGTATAGCGTACCATGTATTACAAGTACATTCTTGAGGCCAAAATAATGTCTGAAAATAATGTCTGGAGCACAGAGTAAAATATTTGTATCGACTGTTTGTAATAACATTCTGTGAGCGAGCTTTTAGAAGCATTTACCCCCTGAAGATCCATTCACCACCACTGTGAGCGGGTCTTGGTATGAGTTGTTGTTATTGGGCATCTTTAAAAAACACAAAATCAAAAGCAGGCAGACACAGTGCTACCATAGCAGAGATGTTGTTGATGTCCTGAACCAATTTGTCTGAAATGCTCATGGTGTCCAGTAATGGCCTTGACACAGTGTTTTGGCACCAGCGCTTAGAGGATTTACTATAAATGAATTATTAATTGCCAGAAGTCAATCATATCAGTCGTGAAGTGCTTCAAACTGAAGCTTCTGGGCTAGATTTAATCAGGGGCATTTGATTGGTTAGATGGGCTGACTTTTTTTTTTTTTTTTTTGGTTAGGGAGGAGCATAAACATCCCGGGTTAAACGTTATTTGCCTTTTGGTGGAGGTACACTATATAGACAAAAGTATTGGGACACATGCTAATTTGAAATCAAGTCTATTTAAGAGTTTATGCTGCTTTTGTTGAAGTAACTGTCTCTACTGTCCAGGGAAGAAGGTCAGGATGTAGGATGATCACCACCCCAAATCATCCCAAAAGTACTGGATGGAGCTCCACCATCCATCATTCCAGAGAATATCCAAAAAGGTTCCAAAAGACAAAGGTTTTCATTGGGTGTCCTCATTGTTTCACATATAATATCAATATTTTCACAGAATCTATTTTAATGTGATTTAAGGTTTACACATAAGGCCTGTGCACATGTTTCCGAACTGAGCACTGACCACCACTATTACTAGAGTGTTACCACTGAATGATGAAGAGCCTCATGTGTGTTTATATGTTCAGTCCCAACTTAGTACCAATATCAGCCACTAGAAGGCGTTAGACTGATGATTTGCATTTGCACTGTTTAAGGGAAGCAGATCTGAGATGTGACGCTGGAGGATGTTGCATTTTAAGAGTTGTGCAATATATTCTGTTGTGCAAATTCCTGACAGAAGCTTTTTGCACAGGATTTGGCTGTTCCTCTTTCTTTAATACTGTGCAACACATAGCTACACATATCCCTGAAGATCAGGAGGCCCTGATCCAACCTCAAGAGGAGTCACTCTGTATTTCATTGTTTACACTGTCTTAAATCATTAGGATTAAGTGTGATTTGGTGTGAAATGCTCTGTTTTGTAGAACGTTACAAAAATTAAAATGAGACTATGGTTATGAACTATGGTTATGAAGCTGTGGTTATGAACACTCTGGAAACACTGTTTTGTTTTGCATAACATCCATTATGCAAAAAGGTTTTGGCCTAAGGTGTATTTTTCGGTTCATTTAGGCCAAAGGGGGCCAGCAGGAGTTCAAAGATAAAAACAAGCTTTGTTTGATGAGAATTGTACACACACATATATATATATATATATATATATATATATATATATATATATATATATATATAAGCAATTCTATTGGCCTTTTTTTTGTCTTATTGGATTTCATTATGGTTTTTGACAGTTATATATAGCTGTCAAGAACCTTTAGGGCAAGACTCAAGATTCAAGAATCATGGTCCTGGTCTCTGGACATTGTGTGTGTGTGTGTGTACGTATATATATATATATATATATATATATATATATATAGAGAGAGAGAGAGAGAGAGAGAATGTTTTTCTATGAGTTTGTTTTCCACATATTACACAAAATACATATTACATGCATGACATATTACAAACATGCATATCACAATCACAACACATGGTTATATATATATATATATATATATATATATATATATAGAGAGAGAGAGAGAGAGATATAGAGAGAGATATATATATACACATATACCATATATATATATATATATATATATATATATAGAGAGAGAGAGAGAGAGAGCTGTCAAAAACCATCAGGGCAAGACTCAAGGTTCAAGAATCATGGTCCTGGTCTTGGTGTAGGTGTTCTCTGGACATTGTGTGTATATATATGTATGTATGTATGTATATATATACAGGAGCATCTCGCCCTCTGTTGAGTTCCCTTTATGTTTCATGCACATTATTCAGCTTTTTTTTAACCTGGATTCTTCTTATAATGAGCAAACTGAAGCAATTTGAACATTAGGCCCTGCACACGGTTAAAGTACATTTTCCTCCATTAAAAGCAGCAACCAATTAAATTTCCTCTTAATTTGTCCATTCACTCCAGTAATTACTGCATATGACAGTTAACTAATTGTGCGTAATTAGGCTTTCAGTGATCTGTGGTGGCTGATTGACATTTAAATATGTCTTGTGAGCACATCTGCGATTAGAAATGCATGCAGAAAAAATTATAATCAGTGCTCCCTGATTTAATTAAGGAAGCAACAAGGATGAAGACATTGCTCTAATTTCAAAGGGCAGCAAGAGGTGATGCTGAAAAAAGCCCCCCGGCCAGAGTGGGCATGCGGGAAGTTCACAGGGATTTGGTGATTTGTTTGTTTGAAAGGGAAAGTGATGAAGCCGGCCGGCGCTGCTCTGAAACTGTAACCTCCCAATAATAAAAAACCCAGCCATGTCGGAATAGGGCCGCCATAATCATTACAATAATCACTGATGTAAAACATCTCATAAGCAGTGATCGATGGCACCACGAGGCCCTCCGGGACGAAAGGCGGCTCTGGAGGAGCTGCTGGCGGCTTCAGAGTTCAGTTCTGTTGAAAAATCTGCGATCAATCCATTTGGCCTCCCCCCGTAGAGAACATCACGTGCCGTTCCTCACGCGCACTGGGCCGTGACAGCCTGACACAGGCCCCTTTCCTTTATGATGCGGCTGAGGCCCCCTAATTTTATCAGCCCGGTAATCTTCATAACTATTAGGAGGCCCCCTGATCGCCCCCTCTTTGTCATGTGCAGGCCATTGCCCCTCCCTCCACAGTGAACCAGCGTCCATTTCGCCACTTTCTGCTGCTGTTCTGATGCACTCCATTGGAAGTGGGAGCAAATCTGCAGCCATTTCCTCTGAATGGGAAAACCTCAGAGCCTGGGTGCGTTTTATCACCTGCTGAAGCAAAGAAGATGAAGTTCATACGTGATGATGGTGTCGCAGAATCGCTTTTCAGCATTTTCCAGCTCTCGCAGAAGATAATCAGGGCATCCAGAGAGCAGAGAGCAGGGTTATTAAAGAGGTCCCTCATATACAGCTGACTTGGTTCTAGCATTAACCTCTTGACCCCTATAGAGGCTCATTGGTCATCACAGTGGTTCGGTGTGAAATGGATGTGAAACTCACCAACTTGGATTTCTGTAGAGGGGTGAGAGTAGTGGTGATAGAAGCCAGCGGTCATTTGGGGACTATTTTATTCTCAGAATGCCCTGATGTATCCCTCCACCATGAACTGATGATTAACTCCCTGTGCGAGAGGGCTTTTAGAGTTTTTTGGGGGACTAGTTTTCCTTAGAACGTCCTGCATGTATCCCTCCACCATTAATAGATTTTTAGCTTCCTGTGAAAAGAGTTATTTGGGGACTATTTTTCCTTAAGACATCTTTTATGTATCCATCCACCATTAATAGACTTTTAACTAATCGTGAAGGGGGTTTTATAATTATCTGGGGACTATTTTATTCTCAGAACGTCCTGCATATATCCCTCCACCATTAATAGACTTTTAACTCTCTGTGAGTGGGTATTTAGAGTTATTTGGGGACTGTTTGTACTTGGAACTTCCTGCATGTATCCCTCCACCATTAATAGATAATTAGCTTCCTACAAAAAGAGTTTTTGGGGACTATTTTTCCTTAGGACATCCTGCATGTATCCCTCCACCATTAATATAGACTTTTAACTAACTGTGAAGGGGGTTTTATAGTTATCTGGGGACTATTTTATTCTCAGAACGTCCTGCCTGTATCCCTCCACCATTGATAGATATTTAGCTTCCTATGAAAAGAGATATTTAGGGACTATTTTTCCTTGGGACCTCTTGCATGTATCCCTCCACCATGAATAGACTTTTAACTCCATTTGAGAGGGATTTTAAAGTTATTTGGGGACCATTTGTCCTTAGAACGTAGTGTATGTATCCCTTCACTGTTAGTAGATTTTTAAGTCCTTGTGAGAGGGCGTTTGAGTTATTCGGGGACTATTTTCCTTAGAACTTCCTACATGCACCTCTCCACCATGAACAGGCTTTTAACTCCCTATGAAAAGAGCTATTTGGATACTGATTTTTACTTGGAACATCCTGTATTTCACACTAAATCAATTTCTCCTCATTGGTTTCTTCTTTCCTATGTACTTTGAAGTGATAATCCTGCTATATAAACATTTTTGGGAGAAAAGTCATTTTTGTCATTAAAGGGTCCATATGTGACATTTTTCCATTTTTTTTTCAACTCTGAGGTCAAACATTTGTTATGATTTTCTGTATTAAAAGCAGTAGTGATTCATTTGCACATGCCTGTACACTATTATTTTATTTTATTTTAACCCTTCTTTATCCTTTAAAATGAAAGTGGCTGTTTATTACTGTGTCTAAAATTGATTACTGTGCTTTAATGTATGTAAACTGTATCTGATTGTTCTGATTGGTCAGTATTGGTCAGCAGCTACTTTAAAGCCCATGTGTAAGTTATGTAGTTGTGAAAGTAAGGAAGTCTGGGCCTACCCCCATACAGGCCCAGGGCTTAAAGGGTTAATCTCATTATCCACCCATTCATAAGGAACAGTGAAGATGTATACACACCCACACACCCCCCCACACACACTCTCTCTCTTTTGTCCCACACACTGAGCTTGATCCCCCACCTCGCCGTCCTCTGTGCTCTCTCCTGGCCAGCTGGTCAGGGCTCTCCTGCGGTTTGTCCAGGGCCCTGAGCTTACTTCCTACTTCCCCCAGCACCTGTTCGTGGGTTGGCACGGCGACGGTGGGATCCTGAGTGCTTGGAGCAGCGCCATCTGCTCCTCAACACTGCAGCGTTTCCCACAAAATCCCCCCAAAGTTTTTCTGAATCAATCCCATCCTGCAATGGAGCGCAACCCCACCAACAGCCCGGCAGTGGTAAATTGCATCAGCAGCCAATGAGGGTCTTTTTTGCAGCGTAGTGACTTTAAAACTTCACACTGATCTTTTCTGGACTTTTAACTGAGGAAATAACAAACAGCCAAAGCAAACTAATCGAGATTTGTGTGTGTGTGTGTGTGTGTGTGTGTGTATGTATGTGTGAGTCTACATGACTACAATAGCATTAGCGATATTTCTGACCATGCCCGAGACCACACAGGTGATTCAGCAGCGCGGTTCAACCTTAGAAATGCAGAAAAACCAGGGTCTGATACGTGCTGCTGAAGATAGATGCAAAAAGCATCTATCCACCTATCTCTGAAAGTCTTCTCGGCCTTCCAGACCTCAAACTGCCCTCCACGGCTCCTGCTAACCGGCATTACTTTTTTGGGGACTATTTTTACTTGGAACGTCCTGCATGTATCCCTCCACCATTAATAGATATTTAGCTTCCTATGAAAATAGATATTTGGGGACTATTTTGCCTTAGGACATCCTGCATGTATCCCTCCACCATTAATAGACTTTTAACTCCATGTGAGTGGGTATTTATAGTTATGTGGGGACTATTTTTCTTTAGAACGTCCTGCATGTATCCCTCCACCATTAAAATATGTTTAACTCCCTGTGAGAGGGCCTTTTAGAGATTTTTGGGGAATATTTTTACTTGGAACGTCCTGCATGTATCCATCCACCATTAATAGATATTTAGCTTCATATGAAAATAGATATTTGGGGACTATTTTGCCTTAGGACATCCTGCATGTAGAGTAGGTAGAGTGTTTCTAAAGCTTCGGAGATTTGCAGCACCTGGTCTTTCCTAACGTTGATAGTGAACAAGCTCATTAAGTTCTGAGACTTTACTAACAATGATCTGAGAGCTTAAATCACTTGGGGTGCCCAAACTTTTGCATGGAGCAACTTCACATTTCATATTTACTGAAACAAAAATAAATCCGTCATCTTGGTTCAAATGTATCTATGAGTAGATGTTTAGTTCTCTGTAAACTGGCTTTTAGAGTCATTTGGGTGCCTCAGTAAAGAGTCTTTATAGCTTTTAGAGTCATTTGGGTGCCTCAGTAAAGAGTCTTTATCGCTTTTAGAGTCATTTGGGTGCCTCAGTAAAGAGTCTTTATAGCTTTTAGAGTCATTTGGGTGCCTCGGTAAAGAGTCTTTATCGCTTTTAGAGTCATTTGGATGCCTCAGTAAAGAGTCTTTATAATTTTAGCATCATTTGAATGCCTCAGTAAAGAGTCTTTATCGCTTTTAGAGTCATTTGGGTGCCTCGGTAAAGAGTCTTTATAGCTTTAGAGTCAATTTGATGCCTCAGTAAAGAGTCTTTATCGCTTTAGAGTCAATTTGATGCCTCAGTGAAGAGTCTTTATAGCTTTTAGAGTCATTTGGGTGCTTCAGTAAAGAGTCTTTATAGCTTTAGAGTCAATTTGATGCCTCAGTAAAGAGTCTTTATAGCTTTAGAGTCAATTTGATACCTCAGTAAAGAGTCTTTTTAGCTTTAGAGTCAATTTGATGCCTCAGTAAAGAGTCTTTATCGCTTTTAGAGTCATTTGGGTGCCTCAGTAAAGAGTCTTTATCGCTTTTAGAGTCATTTGGGTGCCTCAGTAAAGAGTCTTTATAGCTTTTAGAGTCATTTGGGTGCCTCAGTAAAGAGTCTTTATCGCTTTTAGAGTCATTTGGGTGCCTCAGTAAAGAGTCTTTATCGCTTTTAGAGTCATTTGGATGCCTCAGTAAAGAGTCTTTATAATTTTAGCGTCATTTGAATGCCTCAGTAAAGAGACTTTATAGCTTTTAGAGTCATTTGGGTGCCTCAGTAAAGAGTCTTTATAGCTTTAGAGTCATTTGGGTGCCTCGGTAAAGAGTCTTTATAGCTTTTAGAGTCATTTGGGTGCCTCAGTAAAGAGTCTTTATCGCTTTTAGAGTCATTTGGGTGCCTCAGTAAAGAGTCTTTATAATTTTAGAGTCATTTGGGTGCCTCAGTAAAGAGTCTTTATAGCTTTTAGAGTCATTTGAGTGCCTCAGTAAAGAGTCTTTATAGCTTTAGAGTCATTTGGGTGCCTCAGTAAAGAGTCTTTATCGCTTTTAGAGTCATTTGGGTGCCTCAGTAAAGAGTCTTTATAATTTTAGCGTCATTTGAATGCTTCAGTAAAGAGACTTTATAGCTTTTAGAGTCATTTGGGTGCCTCAGTAAAGAGTCTTTATAACTTTTAGAGTCATTTGGGTGCCTCAGTAAAGAGTCTTTATAACTTTTAGAGTCATTTGGGTGCCTCAGTAAAGAGTCTTTATTGCTTTAGAGTCAATTTGATGCCTCAGTAAAGAGTCTTTTTAGCTTTTAGAGTCATTTGGGTGCCTCAGTAAAGAGTCTTTATAGCTTTAGAGTCAATTTGATGCCTCAGTAAGGAGTCTTTATCGCTTTAGAGTCAATTTGATGCTTCAGTAAAGAGTCTTTATAGCTTTAGAGTCAATTTGATACCTCAGTAAAGAGTCTTTATCGCTTTAGAGTCAATTTAATGCCTCAGTAAAGAGTCTTTATAGCTTTTAGAGTCATTTGGGTGCCTCAGTAAAGAGTCTTTATAGCTTTAGAGTCAATTTGATGCCTAAGTAAAGAGTCTTTATCGCTTTAGAGTCAATTTAATGCCTCAGTAAAGAGTCTTTATAGCTTTTAGAGTCATTTGGGTGCTTCAGTAAAGAGTCTTTATAGCTTTAGAGTCAATTTGATGCCTCAGTAAAGGGTCTTTATAGCTTTAGAGTCAATTTGATGCCTCAGTAAAGAGTCTTTATCGCTTTAGAGTCAATTTGATGCCTCAGTAAAGAGTCTTTATAGCTTTAGAGTCATTTGGATGCCTAAGTAAAGAGTCTTTATCGCTTTTAGAGTCATTTGGGTGCCTCAGTAAAGAGTCTTTATAGCTTTAGAGTCAATTTGATGCCTCAGTAAAGAGTCTTTATCGCTTTAGAGTCAATTTGATGCCTCAGTAAAGAGTCTTTATAGCTTTAGAGTCAATTTGATGCCTCAGTAAAGAGTCTTTATAGCTTTAGAGTAAATTTGATGCCTCAGTAAAGAGTCTTTATCGCTTTTAGAGTCATTTGGGTGCCTCAGTAAAGAGTCTTTATAGCTTTAGAGTCATTTGGATGCCTCAGTAAAGAGACTTTATAGCTTTTAGAGTCATTTTGATGCCTCAGTAAAGAGTCTTTATAGCTTTAGAGTCAATTTGATGCCTCAGTAAAGAGTCTTTATAGCTTTAGAGTCATTTGGGTGCCTCAGTAAAGAGTCTTTATTGCTTTAGAGTCAATTTGATGCCTCAGTAAAGAGTCTTTATCGCTTTAGAGTCAATTTGATGCCTCAGTAAAGAGTCTTTATCGCTTTTAGAGTCATTTGGGTGCCTCAGTAAAGAGTCTTTATAGCTTTAGAGTAAATTTGATGCCTCAGTAAAGAGTCTTTATAGCTTTAGAGTCATTTGGATGCCTCAGTAAAGAGTCTTTATAGCTTTTAGAGTCATTTTGATGCCTCAGTAAAGAGTCTTTATAGCTTTAGAGTCATTTGGGTGCCTCAGTAAAGAGTCTTTATAGCTTTAGAGTCAATTTGATGCCTCAGTAAAAAGTCTTTATAGCTTTAGAGTCAATTTGATGCCTCAGTAAAGAGTCTTTATCACTTTAGAGTCAATTTGATGCCTCAGTAAAAAGTCTTTATAGCTTTAGAGTCATTTGGGTGCCTCAGTAAAGAGTCTTTATAATTTTAGAGTCATTTGATGCCTCAGTAAAGAGTCTTTATAGCTTTAGAGTCATTTGGTCACATGTTTTCCTTTTATTTTCTAAGGTTAAATTAGTTCACCTGCCTCTACTGACACACTTCTGCATATTCTGGACCATAATTTAATAATTTAATAATTTAATAATTTAATTTAAATTAAACTAATTATTTGTTCCATTGTTTCCAGTTTGTAGTTCAAAGTCAAGTTTGATTGTTTGTTTACATATTTAGAAAATCAGCAAAAAACATGTCTTTGTAGCAAAACCCTCGTTTATCCACAACAGCAACTTTACAAGAAGTAAAAAATAAATAAATAAATAAATAAATAAATAAGCCTTCTTAAATATATAAACGAGCACATGACGTGTTTTAACGTTACGCGAATTGTAGTTCTCGGGAAATGGTGACAAAAACTCCACTTCCCAGAAGCCCCGCCGAGTCCTCTTCAGTGCACATGCGCAGTGCGGCGATTCGACGCGCGAATATCCCGTTTTGTAAAATGGTGGCGTGGTGAGAGTGGAGACCTGCCGGCGTTGTTATTTTAGGAGCTGTAATATCACAGTGTAGCAGTCTGGTACCGTGCTGTGCTCTTCGGAAAGGTGTGTATACGACCGTACGTTTCGTATTCACTTAAAAAAAACAACGGTTCCGTTTAAAACGGTGAGCTGGGGTGTTTAGGCTAACGGCTAAGAGCTAGCTAGCTAGTTTAACTGACCGGCCTTCCTGCAGATGGCTGCCGGCCCGTCAGCCCGCCTGGCAGGTCTGGAGAGGTCATGTGGTCGGGGGCTCTGTTACACACTGGCGAGGTGGAGGCTGGTTAACAGAAGCTGGAGGGTTCCTGAAGTCCTGGCTTTATCTACCTTCTGGCTGACTGGTTAGCTGTGTAGCTAGCTAACACACACACACACACACACACACACACACACACACACACACACACACAGCAGCCAGCTAGCTATCTAGCTCACCTGTGTTTACTGACCTGACCCTGCCCAGAGGAACACACTGACCTCGCAGAAAGTTCAAGGCAGAAAAAACAATATTTAATATTTAGATATTATTATATATAGATATAGATATTATATAATATTTAGAGACAGCTCAGAGGGGAGATAGACTGCATAGACCACCTGGGACTGTTCAGAGACCTCCATCCACATCCCTGCTCTCCCAAACGACTACGCAAAGTTCTCGCTTGCTTTCTTTCTTTTTGATTGCGCCCAACTCACGTCATCACAGCGGGACACATCGCCGGGCCCCCCGAAGGCCCCGAAGGGCCAAGACTGGACCAGCCAAGACTGGACCAGCTTGCTTGCTTTCTTTTTGATTGCGCCCAACTCACGTCATCACAGTGGGACACATCGCCGGGCCCCCCGAAGGCCCCGAAGGGCCAAGACTGCACCAGCCAAGACTGGACCAGCTTGCTTGCTTTCTTTTTGATTGCGCCCAACTCACGTCATCACAGTGGGACACATCGCCGGGCCCCCCCGGCGATGTGTCCCACTGTGATGACGTGAGTTGGGTGCAATCAAAAAGAAAGCAAGCAAGAACTTGGGGAGCAGAGAACCACCACTGTCCCATTACTAGGATCCAAAGCTCCTCTAATCTTAGACTCCACTAAATACAGAAGTCAGTCTGGAGACCCTGGAGACCCTACTCCACACTCTTCACCCAAGTCCTCTCAGAAGAGGAGGAGGAGGAGGGTCTTCAGTCTGGGTTTGAAGACAGCGACCGTTCAGACACCCAGGAGAAGTTCGCTGGACGCTCGTCTTCCGTGGATCTTAAAGGATGGCGGGTCGACCCGAGCCGTGCTTGAAGCTGGAAGGGCTCTCGGTGCGGATCAGGCTTTTGACCATCGCCATCAAGTACGGAGGGGCCGGCTGGTCCAGTCTTGGCTTTGTAGGGTTAGGGTTAGGGTTAGGGTTTTGAGTCAGATGACCTGGGCAGCAGCTACAGGAGGCGGGTGAAGCTAGTTATCGCCTCGGTAGGGTTCTCTAGGTCTGTCGCCTCCTCCGCCGGTCCTCATTTGAGTAACTTATGAACTTCTGAAGTTTGTGAAATCCCTGTTTTTGTTAAGTGTAGCTCTTCTTTCTAAAGGCTGAACCAGGTTTTCTTAAAAGGACGTGATGTCTTCATGCCTAACTAATCGACCCAATTGTCTGTCTGAGCTTGTCGCCTACGTTCATTTCTGAAATTCAGCTGTTTATAGTCTCACGTTTGTTTTACCTGTAAGCAGATCGGTGATGGCAAAGCGGATTGCGGAGAAGGAGCTGACCGACAGGAACTGGGATCAGGAAGATGAAGGAGAAGAGGTGAGATTTTACATTTCTTTAATAAATGCAAACTGAAGTGGGAGTTTTCCCAGCTTATACACTGCAATAGAACAGGCAATAAAGTCGTGTTTACAGGTGGGGAAGCTCTGGATGCTAGATGATACATGAGGTTACCAGCTGGGACGTAGGCACACCTTTTTATAGCCATGTCAGTGGAAAAACAGCAGACTTGGTGGTAAATAAAGGTTTAAAAAGTACCTTATAATAATAATAATAATTATAAGGAAAAAAAACTTTGAGAGGAACCAAGACCTAAAAGGGGAACCCATCCTCCGCTGGTCGACACCGGACGGCAAAGTATGTAATATAATAAGCAATACAGGAAAAAACACCAATAAAAAAATGGTAAATGTTTCATTGCGCCATAGAAGATAAAAAGGAAGTGAGATGATAAAGTCCATGCAGATAAGCAGAGAAGTGCACTTTATGAAGCTGTAGAAGGACGGGTAAAAGGGGCGTGAGCACTAGGAATACACCAATCCGGCTTTTTCAGTCCTGATACCGATACGTAAACTTTGCATGTCCGTCGATACTGATCTGATATCATTGCTGAATTAATAAACTTTAAGATATTAATAAAGTTGAATTAATAAATAAGATGCCTCACCATGTGGGAAAGAGTTAAGGCATCAGGATCGCCTTAAACATTCCTTACAGCAAAATATAACTAACACAGATATAAATGTACTAAATTGCTATTTTTATATTTTTGTCACAAAATAATTAAAAAATAATTGTGCAGGACGTTGACCTTGACCTTAAAGTATGTTAAAATAAATAAACGGTGTCAGCCAAAACTACTTATGGAAATAAGTAGCTTCACTTTGTCACACACAAACTAAATAAAAAATTAATCTTATTTTTGAATATTTAGCGTAAACAATAATTCTAAATAAAAAAATCTAGCAGCTGAACCTGAGAATAAATAAGTAACTTGGCCAAACATACAAGCAGCGATCAAACATATAAGTGAAAAGGATCTGTTCCATGGATCGGCCTAATTATCCAATACCCAACCCAGCTAATTTTGTAAATATGGGGATCAATATCCGATCCTGATATCGGATCGGTGCATCGCTGTTGAGCACACTTTCCACAGTGCCGGTGTTTTCGCTGTGCTGCTGCTGAAATGGAGAAGTGGTCAGCGTCAGACAGTCGTTTTAAAGGATAATGAAATGGTCTCACTGTGGGGCGTTAAACCCTTAGTTTCTCTTTCTCCCGGGGCACATCGGGTGCTTAAAAGGGGCCTCATAAGCTCCCCCCTATTGGGGAAACTCTACAGTCTTGCACACCTAGCGGGCCCCCGCAAACGAGGGGTGCAGATGCATGTAATGGGACGGGACCTTTGAATCCGTTGTCCTTCACACTTGCCATCAGCAGCCGGAGCCTGAGAGAGCACAATTGGCCTTGCTCTTTCAGGATGTTGGCACATCCTTGACTGCATGGCAGTGTTCGAAAAGAGCCAGCATTCACCTGCTAATGATGGAGGGAGTTCACGTGGGATTGGGCCTGCCAAACTAGGTCACAAATTAGGTAAAATTAATTATATTAAGAATTCCTCGCAGCGATTATGCTTTCATTACTTACTTGGGAACATTAACATCAACCCCAGGCAAATCTGCAGAACTGTGTAATTTGGGCTCTGCAATGGACCATTCCCTCACCTGCTGTGTCCACCTGTAACACTCTCCTGCTCCTCAGGCAGGGACATTTTCAATTGCAAGTGAGGATGTGATGAAAAACCGAGCCATCAAGAAAGCCAAGCGTCGAAATATTGGTGCAGAGGTAAGTAAAAAGGCTCTCCGTATACATCAGGCATGTGGCAGAGTATCAGAGGGCCAAGTGTCGTATGAAAATAGACCTACAGTGAGTCCAAGAAGTATTTGATCCCTTGCTGATTTTCTTCGTTGGCCCACTAATAAAGACATGATCATTCTATACTTTTAATGGTAGATGTATTCTTACATGGAGAGACAGAATATTAAAAAGAAAATCCAGAATATAATTTTAAAGAATATATTTTAATTAATTTGTAATGAATAATTTGTATATTGAATATCGCAGCATTACAGTGCTTCACAAATCAGATAAACTGGGCTGCACTGATCAGCTCGTACGGTTTCTGTACTGGTCCCACTGTTATTTCTATTTATTTCCTGGTTTATTATTCAAACCTCAGCTAAAGATAGCATTCTCAAGTTTCAGGCTTGGGTTTTGATGCCAGGCAGTAAGGGCATGTCAAGTACAGGCCACCCACCGCTTCTCACAGCGAAGATACTCGGGTCATTAATATAATTGTTGTTATTTACTCTGTATATTTAATATTGAGTGTGAAAATGTGGTTGTAGTTAAATAATTGTGTTTATTTTGGGCTAGGCTTGGGTTATTACTCCTGTAGCTTACAGAGCACTGGGTTAGAATGTGAATTATAGACGAGTTTCCTTCCTTCTGCTGCAGGGCGAGAATGCAGGAGCCTTCAAGAGCTTCAAGGGTTTCTCTCTGACCCCGTCGGCTCCAGCAGCTGGAGGTGGCTTCGCAGGCTTTGGTAACGGAGCTGGCTTCAAACCCCTCGCTGGCCTAACCAATGGCAGTATGTCGTCTGTGACCCCATCTTTCGGAGGCTTCAATTCCCCTGCCACCACCAAGACCATCACTGGTAAGACTGGAGAACTGTAGTAAACACGCCCTTCAGGAGTTGATATTAACGGTAAGGTGTTGGTATTGGTGGCGTGAAGTTCTGGACAAACCCCCAATACTGATGCCTTAACTTAACTGATACCAGCTCCTGAAATGGTTAGAGACCTTCTTTTTAATAAGAAAACAAAAGTAAGTGGCTGAATCCAGAACCGGAGAACAAGGAACTGGAAGTGGTGTGTTTGCTTACTGTAAAGCCACAGGTATTGGCAGTTCGTGAAATCTTGCGAAATGGGCCTTAACTGGTGCAGGACTGGAGGCCTGGGAACAAAAAAAAAAAAAAAGTCCTGCATTAGCTAACCTGCCATCCATGAAGAGTAAAAACTAGGGATGCACCGATACCAGATTTTCAAGTATCTTGAAAATACCGATACTTAAATACTTGATAGTCGGCTGTAAATCCTGATACTACTTAAAAAGAACAGCATGTACTGGTTGAAGTACAACTGCACATCTGAAAAGTTTCAGAGCTATGAAACAATACAAATTGCCACAGTGCAGTAAGCAAGTAGGGAAGCATAAAATCTGGCTCAGCTTGACCAAACAGCTTTTTATTCAGTGGTTAAAATTCATATTTTATTATAAAACACGTCTCTATGTAATAAAATACTAAACTTCAGTGTGTGGCTTTAAAGCAAGCTGCTTAAACCCAACTTTTGGTTTAAGAAACAAACACACATGGAGAGAAAAGGTGCTAAAAGTTCCAAATTAAAGTCTGTTTAATGGTAATAACTATTTAAGATTGGCTGTTTACTGTTTGGATTCATAAACTATGCAAATTTTCTATGTTAAAAAATAATAAAAGTAGGGCGTTAGTAATTAGTTGTAGGGCTTTATGGTATCGGTCCCCTCTATTGCCTATACCGATACTGTGTGTAAGTGCCGTTATTGGTGCAGATACAGATACAGTATTGGTTAATCTATGTTAAACAGCCATGCTTGGTGATTTCAGTGATTCCTGTGTTCTGGACTGATGCTGCAGATTTCTGAGCCGTCTGCTCATAGCTGTAGTAGTTACTGTATCTGGGCTGTAGAGCAGCTTAACATCTGGCTACAGGAGCCGCTCAGCTCAGACTCGTGGAGTAAGTCTGATAGTTGGGTCGGAGCAAGGTCAGAGCACATTCTCAGCACAAGCCCAGAAGTCATTTTGGGTCCGGATCTCAAGGGTCTCTGTGATTTTGGTCCACATCTGTTCACACCTGCCCAAATGAATCACACCAAGGGTGAAAACCAACCAATTTAATTGGGCAAAAAACAAATGCAGGTGTGAAAAAGCCCCAAGTTAACTTTAATTATTGCAGTGTTGCAGGACAGTGCAGCACATTGCGTTTTATGGTAAACCTTACGGGGTCACTGATCAGGTGGGTTTCTTTTTGGTCAATAGCAAAGAAGCCCACCGCCCTGATCAGTGACCCCGTAAGGTTTCCCGTAAAACGCAATGCTCCTTTTAAGCTGATGAGCAAACTCTAATTCCATACACAGTAAGGGTTACAGAAGGGTTGATACTCTCATGACTTTCCATATGTTGGTGATGGAAATAATGTACACAGCCAGTCAGCAGCCTAGATTTTGGAACAGTCATACTTGATGTTAATAATTCAGTATTACTAAATTAGTTGGTCAGTATTACATTTCGATGCCTAGCTATCCTGTGTTTTATGTCTTAATTACTAAATTACTTTGAGGTAAGGATATGAAGAAGTAAGTAATATACAACAGTCTTTATTCCTTTATCTCCTTCCACCTATAAATGCAGCTTCGAGCACTGTAAAAGGAGTAGCGGTAGACTGTGTACCCACAAATTAAATTGCACAGGCAGGAGTAAAATAAAAATATAATTAATTTATATAGTTCAAGATTATTATAATTACCAATAAATTGTAAATGTGTTTTTACATTTGTTTATAATTCTGAATTAAAATTGTAATAAAATAAGTGCTTTAAAAGCAGTAGACACCAGTAAAATTACACATGCAAAAAAATGATAATATAAACATGATTTGGAGAAACTGTAAAATAAAGAATGAGAATATATAATTTAAAATACAAAATGTTAATGGCTATAAAATTCTGAGCTAAATATAGCAATTAAAGTAATTAATATATGATGTTATGACAGACCAAACAATGTGTAATGTGGGATTATAAAATAAAAATGCAAAAGGTTACAGCTTTTAAAGTAATCAAATTTAATAAATGATCAAAGTAACATGAAAAGCAGTAATATAAACAGTAAACTTAAGAAAAATCTAAATGTAATGGGGAACTGTAAAATTAGAAAAGTAAAATGTATATAAGCAAAATAAATACATGGCTAGAAATTTACTACATTAAAAATATGAAGAAGCGACGTTGGTAATTACGGTGAAATCAGAGATCACATGGTTTACATCCGCTAATATTCATGTTTTGCTTGAATTAATTATGAAATCTTTCTGCCTTAATTTCTTAGATGCTTGAATATATATATATATATATAAATTGAATTTTGCTTATTTGTATTATTTTGGTATTTTGGACCTAAACCCAGTTTCTAATCACAGAAATGAACATTGTGAAATTTGGATGGCTGAATCCTGAAGTGTTGTCCTGACTTGGATTTACGATCTCTCTTCGTTGAGAGTGTGTGTGTGTGTGTGTGTGTGTGTGTGTGTGCCTGCCTGCCTGCCTGCTGTGGAGCTCAGCTGAGTGAAGCACAGTGGCCTGAATAATGATTTTACTAAAAGCTGCAGTGCCTTTTGCTCAGGCGCTACCGTGACACACCCATCAGCGAGAGAGAGAGATAGGAAGGGAGGGGCGAGAGAGGTTTAGCTAGCATGCACTCTTACAGGAATCTGCCAAGCCTTCATTCTCCTGCTGTGCTAAAGGCAGTGTGAGGAACCTTGCTTTTCATTGGAGTCAAATCTCTCCTCTTCTCCCTCCCCCTCCCACCTCCTTCCATCCTCAGGCTCCTTGTCATTCAACGGCCCCGCCTCCACCAAGCCCACAGACACCGGTGACATCAAGTCCAATGGCTCCGCCCCCAGCCTGTCCGTAAGCTCTGGCGGCAGCAGCAGCAGCAGCAGTAAGGAGTACAACCGGCAGCTCACAGCTCTCAACTGCTCAGTGCGCGACTGGATCACCAAGCATGTCAACGACAACCCTCTGTGCGACCTCAACCCCATCTTCCGCGACTATGAGCGGCACCTGGCCAGCATCGAGAAGAAATACGGCAGCGGCTCGAGCGCTGCAGACACCAAGCAGGAGGCGGCAGCGGCAGAGGAGGCGCAGAAAAGGCTCCAGGCAAGTAGCAGCAGCAGCAGCTCCACCACCACAGCCACCCTGTCCTCCTTCTCCTCCTCTTCCTCCAGCAGCAGCCTAACGCCAGCTCCAGCCAACATCAGCACAGCCCCGGCTTTGTTCTCCTTCACCAAGGACAAGGACAGCGCTGCCCAGGAGAAAAGCTCCGCTCCTGCCTCCGCTCCCGCTCCAGTCCCTGCTGGGGTTACCTTCAACTTTGGCAAGAAGGTGGACAGCTCCGTGCTGGGCTCTCTCAGCTCCGGAGGTGCATCCGGCTTCTCCCCGTTTTCCGCTGCTGCTTCTTCGTCCACCTCCTCCTCCTCCTCTTCTTCCACATCCCTGTTTGGAGGCGCGGCCAGCACGGGCACTTCTGCAGCCACCTTCTCCTTCACTGCAACCAAGACTGAGGCAGCCAGCAACAGCCAGACTGCAGGTACGCACTCGGCTGTATGGGCTTGCTCAGGTGTGAATGGAAAAATTGGGATTAAGAGGAAAACCCCTATTTGTTTTTTTATTTGAACTGATTTTCTACAGTTTTAAGGCTCGTCTCTTGTCAGGTAGAGCTAAAAGTATTGGCAATTGGTACGTTTGGACTGTGTGATGACACATTTATGACATTTTAAGAAGAACCTTTTATAGTATTTTCATTTGCTTAATTTTATTGTGCTTAGTTTCCATCATTAGGGCTAATTGTAAGTTATTTGTGTGTATTGCAAAATAGCACAAAAGTAGGCCCCTAATTTAAGTGGGGAGCACTTATTATGAAATGTAAGATTTATATATATGGTTTTATTATAATTAATACAGCCCAGCCTTTTATAGAACTGATTACAGATTATAGATCTAATCTTCCATGCTCTGAAGTATCTGCTTAGATATCGGCGTGCAGATTGTAATGGGCTTTTAATCAAAACTCAACGATGCAGCTCTGATCGAAACAGTCTTCGAATATTTATTAGTACAATTTTAATCTTTTTATGGATTGATTACCAATCAAATAGCAGCAAATAGACAGTTATCTCCTTTGTTTCGTGCTGATGCCCTATTCTCTGCTTCCCCTGCAGATGAGAACGGTGGAGCAGAAGAAGAATCGGACGAGCCGCCGGTACCCGTGGTTAAAGAGATCAAGGAGAAAGATGCCTTCTACTCTAAAAAGTAGCCCAATCTTCACTCTGCCACATTTGATCAGCAATATTACATCCAAATGTTACATTTCTCGAATAATTAACGTTAATAAATGAATGAATGTGTATTACAGGTGCAAACTGTTCTACAAGAAGGAGAGCGAGTTTAAGGAGAAAGGCGTCGGTACGCTGCATTTGAAGATGGTTTCAGACGGAAAGCTGCAGCTGCTGATCCGGGCGGACACTAACCTGGGTAAGCTGCTGTGCTTATTGAACACACTCATTTCTGATTAAGAAGTAGAGTAGTGTGCTGTTGGGCACAGTAAAATCAGCACATTACACCTGGCATGTGAAAGAATGGTCCTGGAGCAAGATTCTCTGTTAAATAAGGAAAAGGTTTACAGGCTATGATCTTACACTCACTCTGGTGACTGTTAGGGATGTGCAATGATATTGGAATCATATAGATATTGGTAGATTTGACTTTTTTATTATTATTATTATTAACAGCATCAAACTGATTTTACTGATTATTTGATGTATTTATTGAAACTGAGAAGAGCAGAATGTTTAGGTGATGCTGGGCTACTAGTAAGGTTCCCATGCATATCCAAAATATCATAAATATCCTGGAAAATCTGAAAAACTGATGCTAGACTATTGTCCAGCATTAAAATGCTAAATATTGCTAGAAATGTCCTGGAAATGGTGGTACGATCCGTAAGACTTAGAACTATTGAGCCTATTAGATTAGCATATATATAAGCAGACATTTGGATTTGCAGAGGGATTTGTTGTGGGGAAGACCTGGAAAATGAGACCCTGACTCCAATAACTTTAGAATTGATTTGTTTTACTATATTTGTAGCCCTGCAGAAATACATTTATACACAATACATTTCCCAGTAATTTAAATCCAAGTAGTGTGTTTCTACCTTGTATAACTGTATATGCATTAATATTGGCAGATATGCGCATGGAAAAAGTGTTAGATATCAGCATCAGACCAAAATTCCTCATATCACTGCATTCCTAGCTAGTACTTGTCTAGTCGTACTGCCACGTTTGCCCATATTTGACCATAATTAAAAGTGTTAGGAGTAAAGGACACACTATGGAAGGGGTGAATACTCTCAGTCTGGCAGCATCTGTAATGAGCACATCCTGAAAATCTGAAAAACCTAGAAATTTAAACCATTTCCAGCCATGAATATTTGCATAAAAAATTGCGTAAAAATGGAAACATTAGAAGATCCTAAAGACATAAAACTTTCGAGCCACTTGGATTGCATGTATCGACAGACATTTGGGTTAGCAGAAGGATTTGCATAGAGTACTAGGTATTAAGTAGTATATCTTGTAACTATGTGTGGAAAATGTTTCCCTAAGAAGATTGGGAACCCTGACTGTGATAACGTGAATTTGTGTGTTTTCTGATATTTATAAACCTTCAGAAATATTCCACTCCAGATAGACTCTCCGTTTCTACCTTGTATATCTGTGTATGGATTAATATTGGCAGATATGCACATGGGAAAGTGTTTGCTGTCTGCATCGGCCCAAAATTCCTCATATCGCTGCATTCCTGGCCTGTTATTCGTCTAGTCACCGCGTCACGTTTGCCCATATTTGACCGTAATGAATATCAAGCTATAGAACGGGTGAATGCTCTCTCCTTCTGGCAGCATCTGTAAGGAACTGCTGGGAACAGCATTTCCTCCCTTTTAACTCCCCGAGCACGCCCTGCTGCTGTGAAGTAGGTCAGATTGCCATGCTGAGTGAGACTCACGGAGCTAGCGTGATGTGATGCGTTGCATGAGCCCAGCCGTGAAAATAAAGATGACTATCGGAAACAAAAGCAAGAGTGTGTGTGTAGGGGGGGGTATTATTGTGGGGGGGGGTATTATTATTGTTTTGGCAGCAGAATGGGGAGGGGTAATACCGCAGAACGTTGAATAAGTAATATTCAGAGATGGATGGGCCTCCTCCCCCTGGTGGACCCCCAGAAGAAATGCAGACATCAGAATTCCACCTTTTCCTCCATTTCCTCGTTTGTCAGACCGCAGAGACGCCCAGCTTCTGTTCGAGGCTCTGCTCTGCTCTGCTCATCAGCCGTGGATTGTAGTAATAAAATAGGGTGATGCAGGAAGGGATGAAGACCGTCTATGGCTGGGTAGTAGCTGCGTACTTGCGTTCTGCTTTAAGCCATATAAACATCCTGTGCTTCAGCAGTGCTGAAGAACACAGATTGCCAGTGTTGCGTCATATTTCAGAGATGTTCCTTACTGACTGCATATGCGTTCAATTATTCGGGGCACTCAATTATTCATTAGATATCCATAACGAGGACAGCGTGTTGAACATGTGGCTGTGTTTTTATTAGGCGGTGTAAAATGGCACACAGCAGGCTGCTGCAGCCTGGGAGTCGGGCACGTCTGCAGTCTGTTCAAACCGTTGATTGCTCCTTGGTTTTGCTGTGTTTTTGCTTCCGTTATGTTGATTAGGTGATTATTACGGATGTCCCGAACAAGGCTGTTAACCCCCGCGGCCTGATCCGAGTCTCTTAATTCGAGACAGTCTTTGGGCTCTATTTTAGCGATCTTTAGGCGAGCCGTCAGCGGCGCACCATGCAGCTTGATTGAGGGCGTGTCGGTGTGTCTTTGCTATCGTAACGATGGGGAAAGTTCACCTTGCACGTCTCAAAACTCCTAAAAGTCATGTACTGATTCTCTTAATGAATCTGAGTGTTTTTTGGGGCGTAACGTGCAGTAATAAACCAATCCAGGTGTCGCTCGCCGTTCCCTTTAAAAGCCAGGTGTGGTCTGACTTTGGCAGATTGCTGTTTCAGTGGTGTAAAGCGGTGTATTAGCCTCATCCTCGGGTTCTGAATGCGTCGTTCAGAGCTGGTTTAGAACCAAAGAAAGGAGTGTGGTTCTCTCGCTGGTTGAACAGATCATTTTCACCATAGTTTGGGTTCCAACCAGGAAGAATTCCACAGTAAAGATTGGATGGAGGAACGTTAGATCTTCCCAAATGGAGGTAATGGTAGTAATATCTGTGTCCGTTGTTTAGCTGCAACCACAAGTCTTCCTTCTGACAAAGTAACAAAGTAACTAACTCACTCTTTACCTGCTTTTGCTGCGTCACGTTTACAGTGAGACTCTAAGCTAACGCTAAGCTAAGTTTTCCCCTTCCTAGAACTTTCCGTTCCACCTAAAATAATGTAGTAGTTACGCTCTGCTGTTGGAATGTACACTAATTAAGGTGGAATGAGTCACTAAAACGAACGAATCAACAAACAAAGGACCCGGTCAAAACGAGTCACTAAAACGAATGAATGAACAAAGGACCCGGTCAAAATGAGTCACTAAAACAAACGAATGAGCAAACAAACGGACCGGCTAAAAAAGAGCCGCTAATACAAACAAACAAACTGATGGACCAGGTCAAAATGAGTCACTAAAACGAATGAACAAACAGGACCCGGTCAAAACGAGTCACTAAAACGAACGAATGAACAAACAAAGGACCCGGTCAAAATGAGTCACTAAAACGAACGAACGAATGAACAAACAAATGGACCGGCTTAAAAAGAGTCGCTAATACAAACGAACAAACTGATGGACCAGGTCAAAATGAGTCACTAAAACGAATCAACAAACAAAGGACCCGGTCAAAATGAGTCACAAACGAATGAATGAACAAACAAAGGACCCGGTCAAAATGAGTCACTAAAACGAACGAACGAATGAACAAACAAACGGACCGGCTCAAAAAGAGTCGCTAATACAAACGAACAAACTGACGGACCAGGTCAATCTGAGTCAGTAATACACAAATTTTTTGTCTTATCCGAAAATTAATCCATGAGTTTTGTGATCTGTTACACCACCACCGCTGTCCCCCATGAACTGACCGAACTGACCTGCTGTCTGTTCTCTTTGTCTTTCTGCAGGCAACATTCTGCTGAACATCATGGTCCCTTCCACCATGCCCTGCTCACGAACGGGGAAAAACAACGTCATGGTGGTCTGCGTGCCAAACCCCGCCGTCGACGACAAGAACCCCACCACACCCGTTCCAATGCTCATCCGTGTCAAAACGGCGGAGGACGCCGATGAACTGCACAAAATTCTGCAGGAGAAAAAGGCGTGAGCCAGCACATCCACCGTCTCCACCCCATACAGACTCTCTCCAGCTCCGATTTCCCCACCACCACCCTCCTCCTAGTCCTCCCCCTCCCCCTCAATGTCATGTATTGCCTGAACGTGGTCTGCACGGCTGTATGTGACAACACCCTGGTTGCGTCATCACACACATCCCGGACTGATGCTTACTGTGGTCCATCTGAACTACAGCAGTTCCTACATGCATGCTGGGGCGCATCCTTCACGAGCAGTGGCAACAAATCGGTTCGTATACTGTGAAATCCCGGCCGCGGCCCTACTTTCAGGCTTCTGCCGGAATCTGTTGCGTAAATGCTGGCGTAATCACTCTGAAATGAAACCGCTTAAGGACGACGGCGAGGCGTTCGGCAGTGAAGACGGAGGCTGTAGAAAAGCCTTGGTTCTTGAACATTCCGTTGGGTTTTAATTTTGCTGCTATTTAAGACGGAAAGGGTGAAGCAGAGCTGATTATTATTATTTTTTGTTTTTTTTAACATGGATAAAATTGCGAAACTGTTTTTATTCAGCTATGAATGTGTGCAAATTCAATAAATTAGTTCTACAAGTATGGATTGGAGTTTAGCCTGACTGCTATGTACTTGTACGCCTTTCTCATGAAAGCGGAAGCTAACTTTGGAGGCAGTTCACACGTCTTCGTATTAGGAAAGCTTTTAAATCCCTTAACGGCCTCTGAAAGAGGATCAGCCTGCATAGGAACCTTATATACATATATAAACTAGTAGAAATCAACTGAAATGTAGTTTCTCAAGGAATCTGATTGGAGGAACTGCGGACGAGCTCATCATTAAAACTACTTTGAGACCTGATCCAGTATTTTCTGTGGTGTTTTGTTGGTGTTGGCTGTTCTGCTCCAGGCCTTGGCTGTAATTGATATTTATTCAGAACGAGAGTCCTCCAGAGTGCTTTGTGTAAAAGTTCCTACAGTGAAACATCCATCATTCGACATCATCATTAAGACTGCGAGTGAATTGTCCTGCACCCTCCCCGCTGGCTCCGTGACAGTCTGTCTTAAAGTGGATCTTGGTGGACGTTTGTTTCTGTTTTTGTTCTTTAATTTTTTTTCATTTTCATTTTTCAAGTGACCTTTGTAACGCCTTCAAAACGAGGCATGCGTTCAACAGCACCACAAACCTTTTGTAGATTCATGAATTGGCAAATAAATCAAATCGACCTGAAAAAGAACTTGTGGGTTTCATTAGCGTCACATACAGATGTGCTGCAGACGGCGTTCGCTCGGCACAGTACAGCAGTTTTAATTCATGTAGGGTATCGATAGTAACAGGGCTGCCACTAACGACCATTTTTCTGTCAATTAATATGTAGATTATATTGATTAGTCGTCTTTAAAAATCCTTGATTTTTGACTGCTGTAAATAAAGGTTTTTATATTCAGAGCACAAATGTGAGCCAGCCGTGCAGTGGGGGGTTTATACCCCTTATTAAAGTGTGTGTGATCTATTGTGTTGATCATGATCCCTGCATTTAAGATGTGCATTAAGAAATGTCAGAAAAGAGTAATAGAGATATTTATTAGGTTTAAATGGAGCAGTAATAGTTTTGTAAAAACTATTTTTTAGTATTAAATAATTTAATTAATGCATTTCAGCATTGACGTCATCGACTGCAGCGACTAACTGTGGCGGCCCTAATTGGTAAAGACCTCAGGGGAGTCTGAATATTTACATATTATATATATTTTTATATATATAAAAAAATTAATTTACTTTTATTAAGTCTAATCTAAAATCCAAGTCTTCCAGACATAGGTTACTAAAAAGGTCCACAGGGCTGTAGAGCTAATTCTGCTATTCATCTTCAACAAAAGAGGGATGGAACCATATGGACAAAAGTTTTGGGACACCTACTCATTCACTGAAGTTTTCTTCAAGGGTATTTAGGAGTTCCTCCTGCTTTTGTTGGAGTAACTGTCTCTACTGTCCAGGGTAGAAGAAGCATTTCTACTGGATTTTAGAGGAGCATTTTTTTTGGGGGGGGGGGTGGCCCAGTTCTTCCACTGCTCCACAGCTCAATGCTGGGGGGCTTTACATATACCCCTCTACTAGCCCACGCATGGCATTAGGCAGCATGGTGCCAATAGGCTCATGATGTTTATCTGCTCCAGAGAGTCCTATTCTATTGGCAGTAGTTCTCTACAGGCACTAGACAAGCTGTGAGAGTGTGCATTACAACTTAAAATAGGTGAATGCATTAATTAGAAGGGGTGTCCACAAACAATTGGACAGATTGTGTGTGTATATACACTTTAGTGGGAAGGCTACAGTAATGCTGGCTAGCGCCTCATTTTGCTTTCATGCTGGGTATCTCCTGTTCTACCACATCCCACAGGTCTTCTACTGGTTTCAGATCTGGTCACTGGGAAGAACCGACACCAAGGAGCACTGAACCCCTCGCCATGTTCATGAAACCAGTTTGAGACCTGCTGCCTTCAGACCAGGCTACGTTTCTCCAACCTTCAGGTCAAGTGCAGAAGGTTGAAGGCAGGGTGAATCTCGAGAAAGGTCTGTTGCTATGGCAACATGGTGTGCAAAAGCATATTCAACGTGAACCTATTAAAAAAAAAATCCTCATGTTAGGTTTTTGCCCTTCTATATATTTGATGTATGTGCACTATATGTATCGCCCCCTGGTGGTGCATGTTTTGTTTGTTTAAAGGAACAGTTCATTGATACATTACTTTTTAATTTTTTTTAATAAACACATTTCTCCATTTATATTAAATGTAATCAGCCAAAACATGTCTGGTGTCTGAAGTTTGCCTCTTTAGCCTTGTACTGGTGCTAAAAGGCTATTGGAAGCTTGCATAGCTTATAAAGCACCAGCGTTACGACACACTGTTTACCTGTAAACATGGATTCTGACAGCAGACAAGCCTGGATTTAGCAGTGTGGTGGATCCTTTTTATAAATAATAG